>NC_135237.1:28840575-28874014 GCF_051348905.1 Ranitomeya variabilis
TAGACCCCCTAAGGAACTTATCTAGATGTGTGGTGAGCACTTTGACCCACCAAGTGCTTCACAGAAGTTTATAATGCAGAGCCGTAAAAATAAAAAATCTTATTTTTTCACAAAAATGATCTTTTCGCCTCCAATTTATTTTCCCAAGGGTAAGAAGAAATTGGACCCCAAAAGTTGTTGTGCAATTTGTCCTGAGTACGCTGATACCCCATATGTGGGGGTAAACCACTGTTTGGGCGCATAGCAGAGCTTGGAAGAAAAGGAGCGGCATTTTACTTTTCAATGCAAAATTGACTGGAATGGAGATGGGACACCATGTCGCGTTTGGAGAGCCCCTGATGTGCCTAAACATTAAAACCCCCCAAGTGACCCCATATTGGAAACTAGACCTCCCAATGAACTTATCTAGATGTGTTGTGAGAACTTTGAACCCCCAAGTGTAACTACAGTTTACAACGCAGAGCTGCGAAAATAAAAAAAATCTCTTTTTCCAACAAAAAGAGGGGATTTTTTGTTCTTACCGTAAAATCTCTTTCTTGGAGCCTTCATTGGGGGACACAGGTAACCATGGGTGTATGCTGCTGTCACTAGGAGGCTGACACTATGCAAATAAAGAAGTAGTAACTTCTCCCCGGCAGTATACACCCTCCAACAGGCACCAGGCAACTCAGTTGGTGCAAAAGCAGTAGTAGGAACAGGTAATATATAACTCAACCTACAACAATGGCACGTTAGCCAACATGGTACAACTTCAAGGGAGGGTGCTGTGTCCCCCAATGAAGGCTCCAAGAAAGATTTTACGGTAAGAACCAAAAATCCCTCTTTCTTTCTCGCTTCATTGGGGGACACAGGTAACCATGGGACATCCAAAAGCAATCCCTAGGGCGGGATATTCTGCAGAAAAAAGTTAGGTCGGCCGGTCAGAAACCGCTGCCTGCAGTATCCTCCTACCCAGGCTCGCGTCCGCAGAAGCCTGAGCATGCACCTTGTAGAATTTAACAAAGGTGTGAATGGATGATGACCACGTTGCGGCCTTGCAAACCGGCGAGGCCGAAGCTTGGTGACGAACAGAGGATCGGCCTGACGAAAAGAGGCAGTTCTGGAAAGATAAATCCGGATAGCCCTGACCACATCCAACTTGTGAAGGGATTTCTCCAAGGGATGAACCGGGGAAGGGCACAAGGAAGGGAGGACAATGACCTCATTTACGTGAAAAGCCGAAACTACCTTTGGTAGGAAGGAAGGAACCGGACGAAGAACCACTTTGTCCTGATGCAGGACTAGAAAGGGAGAATGACAGGACAATGCCGCCAGCTCCGACACTCTTCTAATGGAGGTGATGGCGACCAAAAAGGCTACCTTCCAGGATAGAAGCGAGAAGGAAATGTCCTGAATCGGTTCAAAGGGCGCACGCTGGAGGGCGTCCAATAGGAGGTTGAGATCACAAGGCTCGACAGGAAGACGTAGGCCCTCACCTGAGGCAGTGAGGCCAGGTCTCTTTGAAAAAGAATGGACAGAGCGGAAATCTGACCCTTCAAGGTGCTAAGGGAAAGACCCGAATCCAGACCCGCTTGAAGGAAACTGAGAAGGGATGGAAGGGAAAAGGTCATAGGAAACAAATTGTTGTCCTGACACCACTGGAAAAAAGCCTTCCAACACCTGTGGTAAATACGCGAGTAAGCCGGTTTTCTTGCTCTTATCATAGTCTGGATGACCCTATGAGAAAAACCCGCGTTCTCAACGGCCATACCGTTAAATTCAGAGACCGAGAATTCGGGTGGAAGAGGGGCCCCTGCGAAAGAAGGTCCGGACGATCCGGAAACCTCCACGGAACGTCCGATAGCATGTTCATCAGCTCCGCGTACCAGGCCCTGCGAGGCCAATCTGGAGCTACTAAGAACGGGGACCCCTTCTGTCTTGATTTTTTTTTTTTTTTACAACGACCCTTGGGATCAAGGGGAGGGGTGGGAACAGATAGGGCATCTGGAACCGAGTCCACGGGATCACGAGAGTGTCGCATCCGACGGCCTTCGGATCCCGAGATCTGGAGACGTACTGGGGAACCTTGTGATTTGCCCGGGAGGCCATCAAGTCGACGTCTGGGACGCCCCACCGCTGGCAAATCTGCCTGAAGATAGCGGGGAGAAGAGACCATTCGCCCACCACCTTGCCCTGGCGACTTAGAAAGTCGGCTTCCCAATTGTCCACCCCTGGGATGTGGACGGCTGACAGAGAGGGAACGTGACCCTCCACCCAGCACAGAAGTTTTGCGAGTCCCTCCCTGATGGTTTATGCAAGCCACGGCCGTGGCGTTGTCCGACTGAATGCGGACCGCTGTCCCAGAAAGGAGAGACTGCCAGCGGATGAGGGCTAGGAAGATGGCTCTGATTTCCAAGAGGTTGATAGGAAGGCGCGCCTCCTGAGCAGTCCAGCAGCCCTGGGCCGTGAGGTGAAGAAAAACTGCTCCCCAACCTTGGAGACTGGCGTCGGTGGTGATCACCTGCCAGTGAAGAGGGAGAAATGACCTCCCGCACAGCATGGAGGTGGATAGCGCCCACCAAGAGAGAGACTGTTTCACTCAGAGAGGCGAAACGGGCGATCCAGGGAAAGTGGATTCCTGTCCCAGGCCGACAGAAGGGCCAGCTGGAGGGGACAAGAGTGGAACTGGGCATAGGGGACCGCCTCGATGGAGGCGACCATCTTTCCCAGAACCCTCATGGCGAGGCAGAGAGACGGAAGATCCGGGCTCCTTAGAGTTCTGACCCCCCGACGAAGAGAAAGGAACTTCTCCTTGGGGAGGAAGACCTGAGCCTGAGAGGTATCGAATTCCATGCCTAGGAACTCCAGCCGCTGAGATGGAATCAGGGAAGACTTCTAGTAGTTGATTATCCAGCCTAGGCGAAGAAGCGTGTCCAGAGTAAGCTGGAGGCTCTGGCTGCAATCCCGACGGGACGGGCCCTTGATCAAGAGGTCGTCGAGGTATGGGATTACCAGAATCCCTTTTGAACGTAGGATGGCCACGACAGCTGCCATGACCTTCGTAAAGACCCTGGGCGCAGACGCCAGACCGAAAGGGAGGGCCGTGAACTGATAGTGATGGCCTTGGATCGCGAACCGGAGGAATCTCCGATGACGTACGCAAATAGGGATGTGAAGGTACGCATCTCGGATATCCACGGAACACAAACTCTCCCGGCTCCATGGACTGAGTTGCCTGGTGCCTGTCGGAGGGTGTATACTGCTGGGGAGGAGTTACTTCTTTATTTGCATAGTGTCAGCCTCCTAGTGACAGCAGCATACACCCATGGTTACCTGTGTCCCCCAATGTAGCGAGAAATGAATGATTTTTAGCCCCCCAAATTTTTATTTTCCCAAGGATAACGAGAACTTGGGACAGATTGGACAACAACTTTTGGGGTCCGAGTACGCTGATACCCCATATGTTGGGGTAAACCCCTGTTTGGGCGCACGGGAGAGCTCGGAAGGGAAGGAGCACTGTTTTACTTTTTCAACGCATAATTGGCTGGAATTGAGATTGGACGCCATGTCGCGTTTGGAGAGCCCCTGATGTGCCTGAACAGTGGAAACTCACCAATTCTACCTGAAACCCTAATCCAAACACACCCCTAACCCTAATCCCAAGGGAAACCCTAACCACACCACGAACCCTGACACACCCCTAACTCTAATCCCAACCGTAAATGTAATCCAAACCCTAACCCTAACTTTAGCCCCAACCCTAACCCTAATGGGAAAATGGAAATAAATACATTTTTTAAATGTTATTATTTTTCCCTAACTAAGGGGGTGATGAAGGGGGGTTTGATTTACTTTTATAGCGTTTTTTTTATAGCGGACTTTTATGATTGGCAGCTGTCACACACTAAAAGACGCTTTTTAAAGCAAAAAAGTTTTTGCGTCTCCACATTTTGAGACCTATAATTTTTCCATATTTTGGTTCACAGAGTCATGAAAGGTCTTGTTTTTTGCGGGACGAGTTGACGTTTTTATTGGTAACATTTTCGGACACGTGACATTTTTTGATCGCATTTTATTCCGATTTTTGTGAGGCAGAATGACCAAAAACCAGCTATTCATGAATTTCTTTTGGGGGAGGCGTTTATACCGTTCCACGTTTGGAAAAATTGATAAAGCAGTTTTATTCTTCGGGTCAGTACGATTACAGCGATATGTAATTTATATCATTTTTTATGTTTTGGCGCTTTTATACGATAAAAGCTATTTTATAGAAAAAATAATTATTTTGGCATCGCTTTATTCTGAGGACTATAACTTTTTTATTATTTTTTGCTTATGATGCTGTGTGGCAGCTCGTTTTTTGTGGGACAAGATGACGTTTTCAGCGGTACCATGCTTATTTAAATCCGTCTTTTTGATCGCGTGTTATTCCACTTTTTGTTCGGCGGTATGATAATAAAGCGTTGTTTTTTGCCTTTTTCCTTACGGTGTTCACCGAAGTGGTTAACTAGTGGGACAGTTTTATAGGTTGGGTCGTTACAGACACAGAGATACTAAATATGTGTACTTTTATTGTTTGTTTTTTTTATTTAGATAAAGAAATGTATTTATGGGAATATATATATATATTTTCTTTATTTAGGAATTATTTTTTTTTGTCATCTTTAAACATGAGCAATTTTTTTTTCTTTTTCAAATGCATAACCATAATTGCAGTTCAGTTATACCATATAGTGAACATGGTTAAAAGAAAAAAAAAAAAAAAAAACAATTGTGGAATTGCACTTTTTTTTTTCATATCACTGCACTTGGAATTTTTTTTTTTTCTTAAGGTACACAATATTGTAAAATCAATGGTGTCATTCAAAAAGTATGACTCGTCCTGCAAAACACAAACCCAGAGAGATGGAAAAATAAAAAAAAAAGTTGTCTCTTGGAAGAAAGGGAGGGAAAAACAAACTGAAAATCATGTGGGGTGAAAAAAAAAAAAAAAAAAAAAAAAAAAAAGCCTGTTCATGAAAAGGGAGTTATCTGGCACGGCTGGGTCCGAATCCTGCCAGATGACAGAACATTCTGGGTTATTGTAGACAGAATCTGCACAATTGTCCTATAATTGGTCCCACTGCTCATTCTTCTGGGCCGGGTTTTGGAAATTCCGAATCATCTTTTAATTGTGTGCAGACCGGCGGAGGGGAAGAGGGTGAAGGGAACAGACGCCCGACAGATTAAAAATTTATATTTATTACATTTAGAAATCACCCTCCTGCCCCAAATAATATATTTTTATATATGCAAAGCGATTTCAGGGGAGGGGAAAAAAAAAAAGGAACGAAGTAAAGACCCTTAGAGCAGGGAAATGTTAATGGCCCCGGGGAAAACCTCGAGGAGGCCGAGCTATTATTATGTCAGGGTAGGATCAGACGCAGCAGGGAAGGAAGGGCGGGTGCGGACGGGCCGAGGATGCCAGGCATGGATTATTTCGGAGGTTTACCATGTGTGTTCACAGCCATGTTTCCATACACATTACTACTCCCCCCACCGTCCTAGTGGAAATTATTCCTTCATTATTCATCGCTCCCAGGGCCGGCGTCTGTGTTCATACAGGAAGAAAATGCATAATTCATGGAGAATCTGGATGTGCCGGTCTCATTCTAGGCTCGGCCTCCATGAAATCTCATTACCGCCACATTAGGGGACAGGTTTTGGCCGACATTTTCTCCCCTTCTTCCAGGAGCCAACTTTATACATTTTCCAACTATACAGCAATAGGAGGTCTCCTTTATGGCGGGACGTGCTGTGATTTTGTAGGACACCATTCATTTTACCAGAATAGATTGGGGGGGGAGAGGAGTGTGCATTATTTGGAGGTTTTTATTATGTTCAAAATGCAGTAAAAATGAACAATTACGGCAAAAACCATAAAGTGGGATTTTTATTAAGTGGCAAAATATATGATATAGTAGAAAATAATCACCCAAATTATTTCATATATTTATGAGATCAGTAGCTGTTATTTTATTTTTCAGTCAATGGGTGATGCGTGAGAACTTTATCCTCTTAGTTTTCAATGGTATCATATTGGGGTACATGCAACTGATTTTTGGCTGCATTAATTTGGGGAGGGGGGTAGGTGACAATAGTGCATATGGTGTTTTTGACTTATTTTCCCCCTTTAAAGAGGGATTTTTGGTTCTTACCATAAAATCTCTTTCTTGGAGCCTTCATTGGGGGACACAGGTAACCATGGGTGTATGCTGCTGTCACTAGGAGGCTGACACTATGCAAATAAACAAGTAGATCCTCCCCGGCAGTATACACCCTCCGACAGGCACCAGGCAACTCAGTTGGTGCAAAAGCAGTAGTAGGAACAGGTAATATAAAACTCAACCAATGTACCAACCCACAACAACGGCCAATTGGCCAACACGGTACAACTTCAAGGGAGGGTGCTGTGTCCCCCAATGAAGGCTCCAAGAAAGATTTTACGGTAAGAACCAAAAATCCCTCTCTTTCTCGCTTCATTGGGGGACACAGGTAACCATGGGACGTCCAAAAGCAGTCCCTAGGGCGGGATATTCTGCCGAAAAAAATAGAAGTTAGGTCGGCCGGTGAGAAACCGCCGCCTGCAGTATCTTCCTACCCAGACTCGCATCTGCAGAAGCCTGAGTATGCACCTTGTAAAATTTTACAAAGGTGTGAATGGATGACCACGTTGCGGACTTGCAAACTTGCGTGGCCGAAGAGTGGTGACTTACAACCCAGGAAGCTCCCACAGCTCGGGTAGAGTGAGCCCTCACCCCCGAAGGAGGCCGCTTGTCTTGGACGCGGTATCCCTCCAGAACCGCCGAAAGGATCCAACGAGCAATTGTGGACTTGGAGGCGGGGAGCCCCTTTCGACAACCTTCTGAGACGATGAACAGAGAATCGGCCTGACGAAAGGAAGCAGTTCTGGCAAGATAGATCCGGATAGCCCTGACCACATCCAACTTGTGAAGGGATTTCTCCAAGGGATGAACCGGGGAAGGGCACAAGGAAGGGAGGACAATGTCCTCATTGATGTGAAAGGCTGACACTACCTTCGGTAAGAATGACGGAACCGGTCGAAGAACCACCTTGTCCTGGTGGAGGACTAGAAAGCGAGAGCGACAAAACAACGCTGCCTGTTCCGAGACTCTCCTAATCGAGGTGATGGCAACCAAGAAGGCCACCTTCCACGATAGAAGCGAGAAGGAAATGTCCTGCATAGGCTCAAAAGGCATCCGCTGGAGGGCGTTTAAGACGAGGTTCAGATCCCAAGGCTCAACAGGAGGATGATAAGGGGGAGCTATATGCGAGACCCCCTGAATAAAGGTCCTCACCTGAGGGAGGGAGGCTATGTCTCTTTGAAAAAGGATGGACAGAGCAGAAATCTGACCCTTCAAGGTGCTAAGGGAAAGTCCCGAATCGAGACCCGCTTGAAGAAAACTGAGAAGGGATGGAAGGGAAAAGGTCATAGGAAACAGACCGTTGACCTCGCACCATCGGAAAAAGGCCTTCCAACATCTGTGGTAGATAAGCGAGGAAGCCGGTTTCCTCGCCCTTATAGTCTGGATGACGCTGTGAGAAAAACCCGCGTCCTTCAGGACCGCGGCCTCAACGGCCATACCATTAAATTCAGAGACCGAGAATTCGGGTGGAAGAGGGGCCCCTGCGAAAGAAGATCCGGTAAATCCGGTAGCCTCCATGGAACGTCCGATAGCATGTTCACCAGTTCCGCATACCAAGCCCTGCGAGGCCAATCTGGAGCTACCAAGAGCACAGGGACCCCTTCCGACTTGATCTTTTTGACGATTCTCGGGATCAAGGGGAGAGGTGGGAACAGATAGGGCATCTGGAACTGGGCCCACGAGATCACGAGAGCATCGCATCCGACGGCCATCGGATCCCGAGATCTGGAAATGTACTGGGGAACCTTGTGGTTCGCCCGGGAGGCCATTAAGTCGACGTCTGGGACGCCCCACCGCTGAAAAATCTGGCTGAAGATTGAGGGAAGGAGAGACCACTCGCCCGCCACGATGCCTTGGCGACTTAGAAAGTCAGCTTCCCAAATGTCCACCCCTGGGATGTGGACGGCTGAGAGAAAGGGAACGTGGCTCTCTGCCCAACGTAGAATCTTTGCCACTTCCATCATGACTTGACTGCTGCGAGTCCCTCCCTGGTGGTTTATGTAAGCCATTGTGTTGTCTGACTGAACGCGGACCGGCTTTCCCGAGAGGAGGGACTGCCAGCGGACGAGGGCTAGGAAGATGGCTCGGAGTTCCAAGAGGTTGATTGGAAGATGTGCCTCTTGAAGAGTCCAGCGGCCCTGGGCCGTGAGGTGGAGAAAGACCGCTCCCCAACCCTGGAGACTGGCGTCTGTGGGGATGACCTGCCAGCGGGGAGGGAGAAATGACCTCCCGCGCAGAATGGAGGTGGACAGCGTCCACCAAGAGAGGGACTGTTTCACCTTGGAAGAAAGGCGAAACGGACGGTCCAGGGAAAGCGGATTCTTGTCCCAGGCGGCTAGAAGGGCCAGCTGGAGGGGACGAGAGTGGAACTGAGCATAGGGAACCGCTTCCATTGAAGCGACCATTTTCCCCAGAACCCTCATGGCGAGGCGGAGGGACAGCGGGTTCGGACCCTTTAGCGCTCTGACACCCCGCCGAAGAGAAAGGAACTTCTCCTTGGGTAGGAAGACCTAAGCCTGAGAGGTGTCAAATTCCATGCCCAGGAATTCCAAGAGTTGGGTGGGGATCAAGGATGACTTCTGGTAGTTGATTATCCAACCGAGGCGAATGAGCGTGTCAAGAGTAAGCTGGAGGCTCTGGCTGCAATCCCGACGGGACGAACCCTTGATCAAGAGGTTGTCGAGGTAAGGGATCACCAGAATCCCCTTTGAACGTAGAATGGCCATGACGGCTGCCATGATCTTCGTAAAGACCCTGGGAGCAGAGGCCAGCCCGAAGGGGAGAGCCGTGAACTGGTAATGATGTTCCTGGATCGCGAACCGGAGAAACCTCTGATGCTGTACGCAAATCGAAACGTGGAGGTACGCATCCCGAATGTCCACGGAACACAGGAACTCTCCTCGTTCCATGGACGCGACCACAGAGCGTAGCAATTCCATCCTGAAGTGTCGAATCCGGAGATGGCAGTTTAACAGCTTGAGATCCAAAGTTGAACGGAGAGAGCTGTCTTTTTTTGGGACACGAACAGGTTCGAGGAAAAACCTGAAAATCGCTCGTGATAAGGAACCGGAACTACGACTCCTGAGGCGAGGAGTGAATCGACGGCCTGGAGAAGCCCTGGAAGAGGAGAGGACTGTTTGGGAGGACGAGAGAGCAGGAAACGTCTTCCTGGGGGCGAAGAAAATTCTTTCTTGTAGCCCGAAGTGACGATCTCCCTGACCCAGGCATCATCGACTACAGATAGCCAAACTTCCGAGAACAGAAGAAAACTGCCTCCCACCCTGGAAGGATTTCCAGGTGGGGGCGACCCGTCATTTATTAGCAAATCTATGGCCCTGAGATCCAGATGGTTTTGAGGGGTGGCTCTTAGCTCTCCAGCGCGGGGGAGGCCTGAAAGAGGGCTTCCTCCGGTCTCCTTGTGAGGAAGAGCGGTCCTGATTGGGGTTTCCTGAGGAGTTGAAGGACCGAAAGGACTGGGGGCCCCTTCTATTGAAAGAACGTTTAGGCTTGGACTGGGGTAAGGAGGTACTCTTACCAACCGTAGCATCCGAGATCATTTGATCTAGCTGTGTGCCGAAGAGTCTAGCGCCCTGGAAGGGCAGACCAGTGAGGGATTTTTTAGAAGCGGGATCTGCGTTCCACGCTTTAAGCCAAAGTACCCGGCAAATGGCCACAATGTTACTGTTAGCCCTAGCCGAGCAGGCTGCCGCATCAAGGGAGGCATTCATGAGATTTTCCCGCCAGAGAAATCTGGCCCGCTAAATCAGAGAGTTCCCCAGCAGGAGCCGAGGCCAAAATGCCTCTGCGCAGGGTTTTGGCCCAGGCTGACACAGCTTTCGCTACCCATGAAGAGGCGAAACTAGGACAAAGAGGGTCTCCGGAAGCCTCAAACGCCGATTTGGCTAAAGCCTCGATCTGTCTGTCCGTGGGGTCTCTAAGAGAAGCCGCGTCCGGAATAGACAAAACCGTCTGAGAAGATAGTCTGGACACTGGCGGGTCGACCTTAGGAGACTCGGACCATTTGCTGACAAGGTCGGAGTGGAAAGGGTATAAAACATCTAGTTGTTTCCTGCCAGGGAAACGCTTACCAGGGTTTTCCCAGTGAGAAGAGGTAGTGTTGTCAAACTCCTTGTGATTAGGAAACACCCTAGAGGGACGTTTAATCCGTTTAAAAGCAACGGAGACGTCCTGAGAGCTTGTCTCATCCTCCTTAAGATCAAGCGTCTGAATGATAGCCGAAATAAGGCTATCGACCATATCCTGAGCTCTGGAAGTCTGATCTGCATCCTTATCAGACTCCGACAGAGGATACATCAGACCCGAGGTCCGCCTGCGAGGAGGGGGAACGGGCAGTAAAGGAGTTTCCCGGTGTGGTCCGGAGAACTGGAAGAGGATCTAGATAGAGTCCTTTTTCTGTCTCTTGTCAAGCCTGCCTCTTGGACAGGTGCGAGCGAATCGCCGTGTAAGGCGTTCGTGGCACTGGTGGCATTAGATAGAAGCGGGATACGTTCAAGTGCCTGGACCAGGGACTGAGACACCTTAGTCAGGTCTGACACCGATTGAGACATTGCAACAGCCCACTCCGGGGGAGTGCACTCATCCCGAGGCCTAGGGGCTTCCTGAGGGACGGACATAGGAACGCAGGACGAGCAGAAAGAAGAAGGCGTAGTGCACGACCGTTGGAGTGGGGTCGGACATAGGTAGAGGTATTACCTTGAAGGTGCAGAGGAGTACTGCCAGGAAGGGTAGAGCCCCAGAGAGCAGTAGTGCCCAGCCTACCGATACAACAGAGGTAGCGGCAGCTGCAGGCGTCTGTGTCCCCCAGAGATCCACGTGAGCCACGCGATGTGCCGGAGATGCTGCAGGAAGAGGAAGTCGCCTGTGCAGCGCGGGAACCACGCTGCGGAGGTGGGCGTGCATAAACGCCTAAGGTGGGAGAGAGGAACGCCCCCGACAGCGCTGGACTCCCTGAGAAGCGTTGCCGCGGGGATGCAGGGCGGAACAAGGCCGCAAGGGGGCGTGGTCAGCCGGGCGCCAAAAAAGCCGGCTGAAGAGGAAGAGAAAAAAAATGGCGGGCGCGCACGTGGGTTTGAATATAAAGGCGCCCGCTGTGCAGCGACGAACTGACACCGAAAAGGTAGACGCTGGGATGGGGGGGGGACAAGACCCACAAAGGGGCTAGAAAAGGTGCACGCTTCGGACACTTCCCCTGAGCCCCTCCGAACGAATAAATTGTTTTAACCCTGTTCACTCTGGGGGAGGGGGCAGGCTGTACGCTCACAATGTTGATTGGAGATTCCCTACCTGCGGCTGAGGAACGCATCAGGAGCCCTTGTCCGAGGAGAGGGTCCTGGGATGAAGTCCTCCTTCCCGCGCCACGAACATCGGCGCAGAAGACGGCGTCAACCCCTAAACAGGGGGAGAGGGTCACTGAGAGTGACCGCCGTCTTCCTCTCAGCACACTCCGAGGAGAGGGATGAGGAGGGGAAAACGGGTCAGGACTAGCCACCGAAAAAGGGTCACCCTGAACACCCGAAAGGGTGACAGGGGACAAAAGTCCTGCCCAGCGGGTCCGAGAGGGTGCGATGTGGGTGATACCACACTGCTCTCTCGGCCGCTCAAAGTGGGGAAAACAGGGTGAGAAAACTGCACCCTGTTACCCTGAAGAAAGTATCTGAAAAAGAAAGGGGAAATGATTAATAACACACAACAAATCCCTGTAAAAGAAATACGGATCTGGTGTTAGATCCAGGTCCGCCTCCTACAGACACTAAGCAAAAACTGAGTTGCCTGGTGCCTGTCGGAGGGTGTATACTGCCAGGGAGGCGCTACGCCTTTTCCTTTTTTTGCATAGTGTCAGCCTCCTAGTGACAGCAGCATACACCCATGGTTACCTGTGTCCCCCAATGAAGCGAGAAAGAAATGAGGTTTACTTGGGTTAAATAACTTTACATTTTGATTAATCAGACTTAGGCGGACAAGGAAAAACAAATGCTTATTTTCCATTTCTTTAATCTACAGACAAGGCCATACTATTTTTTTAATGATTACTTTTATTGTAATAGAGGAAGGGGGTCATTTTTATAAAACTTTAAACTATATCTATATCTATGGTATATCTAATATATAAAGCTGTATGTATGTATGTGTGTATGTCCGGGATTGGCATCTGAACCGTCGCAGCTACAGCCACAAAATTTTGCACAGTCACACGTCTGGACCCTGAGAGCGTCAAAGCTATGTTGTGAGGTGAAATTTTAACCCCGCGCTTTCCAATTCACCAAACAATTTTGCCCCTATCTACATAATGGGGAAAAAATGAAAGGAAAAGTGTTGGAGGCAAATTAACAGCTGCCAGATGTGAACAAGGGGGACTTAAAGAATGACAGCGATGGCGCCAAAGAGTATATACTGTACAGTTGCTAAGGTGGGGCCCCGACATGGGATAATCACCACACCACCACGGGGATATGAACACACACACAAAATGCGCCACACACTACCACGTGCTCGAACACATATACCACCCTCAGCGCACATTTCACCACACATACACCAACCTCGCCACATAAAAGTCGAAACACAAAAGTCGCCGCTCAAAACTCGCCACACGTGCAAAACTCTCCACATGCAAAACTCGCCACACGCAAAACTTGCACACGCAGAAAAATTGCCACATGCACAAAAGTTGCAACACATGCAAAAGTTGCCTCACACAAAACTTGCACATACTCAAAAGGCACCACACAAAACTCGCCACGCGCAAAACTCGCCATGCGCAAAACTTGCTGCACACAACTTGCTACACTAACCTGTCACATGCAACTCGACACACAAAAAGTTGCTACACGCATGTCGCCACACAAAACTCATCTCACAAAAGTCGCTACATGCATGTCGCCACACGCAACTCAACACACACAACTTGACACACGAAACTCGCCCTAAAACACACATAAGTCTGGTATTATCCTTCAAAAATAAAAATCTGATTAATAAGCAGACAAACTACAAGAGCAACAACTGTACCATATAGGAATCCGGCAGCTGTCAGTCACATGACCAGTCTATTATGTGTATGTGTGAGCTAATATATACTGCCAGGGGGAGGGCTTACTGTTGGCTGGGGATTTATCAGGCTGCCAATAGCAACCAATCACAGCTCAGCTTCTATTTTGCTACAGTTAATTAACCTGAGCTCTGATTGGTTAATATAGGCAACAAAGACATTCTCAGTATAACAAAGCTAATATATGTTGTGAAATTCTTCTATTAGCTTAGTTTTTGCCTTTTAATAATTACATTTCTATCTATTTGTTTTGTGGTTTTTGTGTGCAGAATAAATTTTTGTTAACACATTCTATTTTGCTAACAGCAGTTATTAACCTGGGCGAAGCCGGGTGGTACAGCTGGTATATCTATCTATATGGTATATCTATCTATATGGTATATCTATCTATATGGTATATCTATCTATATGGTATATCTATCTATATGGTATATCTATCTATATGGTATATCTATCTATATGGTATATCTATCTATATGGTATATCTATCTATATGGTATATCTATCTATATGGTATATCTATCTATATGGTATATCTATCTATATCTATCTATATGGTATATCTATCTATATGGTATATATATCTATATCTATCTATATGGTATATCTATCTATATGGTATATATATCTATATCTATCTATATGGTATATCTATCTATATGGTATATATATCTATATCTATCTATATGGTATATCTATCTATATGGTATATATATCTATATCTATCTATATGGTATATCTATCTATATGGTATATCTATCTATATGGTATATATATCTATATCTATCTATATGGTATATCTATCTATATGGTATATATATCTATATCTATCTATATGGTATATCTATCTATATGGTATATATATCTATATCTATCTATATGGTATATCTATCTATATGGTATATCTATCTATATGGTATATATATCTATATCTATCTATATGGTATATCTATCTATCTATATCTATCTATATATTTATATATATATTTTTTAAATTCCCTTAGTTGATTTGAGCCTACAATTGCCTGATCACTTAACTATATAAGACAATGGCGCAGTATTGCACAGTACAGTGAAAGGTCCGGTCTGACATGATGCTCCGCATCACAGGAAGACCAAGATGGCAGCAAGAACGAGGGGTCTTCAGCTCTGCAGCCGCCTCACGGCGCTGCAAGCCGGCGAACACACCGTCTAAACGCTGTTCTCAGAGATGGACAGGAGCGTCTGAATGGCTGACAGCTTTTAATCTCTCTCCACAAGCCGTCCGCCCAATGAAGACGAACCCCTTAGTTCACAATCACGCGCATGTACATGTGAAAACCTCTAGAATCTAAAGATTACCGATAATCTGTGGATTGGTGGAGGGTCGGGGGCTTGACTGCTACAAATCCCAACAAACAAGGGGGCTATGAAATGGAGCAGAACCATCGCTCTACGTATTGTACATGGGACCAGCTGAGAAGGCACAGCGCTGTACTGCGCCATCTCCAGCAGTGCCAGAGTACTCACGGAGCAATGTGTGCGCAGAATAAGCCTTCCCCATTATATCAGTGCACCGCGGGAAGAAGGCCTCACCTGAGAGTGACTAAGTGCGACATGGGCTCCCTGAAGAAGCGATGAACTGTCCTTCTCCTTGATATGTCGGGTGCTGTTCTTGGTTCTCTGGAGTTGTTGCCGCAACTTGGCGATCTATGGAGACAGTGCACAAACGTTCTTACACAACAGCAAATATGTAGAAAAGTCTTTAACCCTTTCGTGTCGGAGCCACATTTTTTAAATCTGACCAGTGTCACTTTATGTGGTAATAACTCTGCAACACTTCAACAAATCCCAGTGATTTTGGGATTGTTTTTTCGTGACACATTATACTTTATGATAATGATAAATTTAGGTCGATATGTTTTGTGTTTATTTATAAAAAAAATCAAATATTTGAGAAAAATGTTAAAAAATTAGCAAATTTCTAAATTTGAATGATTATCCATTTAATTCAGATAGTCATACCACAGCAAGCCATTAATAAATAACATTTCCCACGTCGGCTTTACATCAGGACCATTTGTAAAATGTTATTTTATTTTGTTAGCATTTTAGGAGGTTTAAAAATGTAGCAGCAATTTTAAATTTTTTCAAATAAATTTACTAAATTTGTTTTTTTAGGGACTTATCCATGTTTGAAGTGACTTTAGGGGTCCCATATATTGGGAAACCCCCAAACGTGATACCATTTTAAAAACAGCACCCCTAGACATATTGAAAACTGCAGTCAGGTAGTTTATTAACCCTTCAGGTGCTTTACAGGAATTAATGCAAAGTGGTATGACAAATGAAAATGTGCATTTTTACCACCTAAATGTCGGTAACTTCTGAACAGATTACTACAGCCGGCAGACTGTAAGGCCGCTATTTGGTCGTGAATAGTGTTGAGCATTCCGATACCGCAAGTATCGGGTATCGGCCGATACTTGCGGTATCGGAATTCCGATACCGAGATCCGATACTTTTGTGGTATCGGGAATCGGAATCAGAAGTTCCCAGTGTATGGTTCCCAGGGTCTGAAGGAGAGGAAACTCTCCTTCAGGCCCTGGGATCCATATCCATGTAAAAAATTTAAAAAAAAAAATAGGGATATACTCACCCTCTGACGCGCCCTGGTAGTAACCGGCAGCCTGCTTTGCTTAAAATGAGCGCGTTCAGCACCTTCTATGACGTCACGGCTTCTGATTGGTCGCGTGCCGCTCATGTGACCGCCACGCGACCAATCAGAAGCCGTGACGTCATCCCTCAGGTCCTAAATTCCTAGAAGGGAATTTAGGACCTGAGGGATGACGTCGCGGCTTGTGATTGGTCGCGTGGCGGTCACATGAGCGGCACGCGACCAATCAGAAGCCGTGACGTCATGGAAGGTACTGAACGCGCTCATTTTAAGCAAAGAAGGCTGCCGGTTCACAGCGGTAAGGTCCAGGCTGCGTCGGAGAGGTGAGTATATCAATATTTTTTATTTTAATTCTTTATTTTACACATTCATATGGATCCCAGGGCCTGAAGGAGAGTTTCCTCTCCTTCAGACCCTGGGAACCATCAGGGATACCTTCCAATACTTGAGTCCCATTGACTTGTATTGGTATCGGGTATCGGTATCGGCGAGATCCGATACTTTGCCAGTATCGGCCGATACTTTCCGATACCGATACTTTCAAGTATCGGACGGTATCGCTTAACACTAGTCGTGAACTGCCATGGCAAACATCAGGACCACAAAATAATGATCTGAGGGCACCAGTTTGGATAAAGAGGAAGCCCCCACACTCTGTTAACCATTTATAGTGATGTAGTCATTATTGACAGCAGCATCTAAGGGGTTAAACAGATTTGGATGGTGCAAACACTGATCCTGGCTGATACAGCAAGTTGTCAGCTATAGTGTACAGCCGACAGCTGCGGGATTGTCACCTGTATAGGGAGGCTATTCTCTTATATCACAGGTCAGTTAAAAGAAGTATTGGCTGTCATTAAGGGGTTAAGGTAAAGTCCAGCAGTATAAGAAAGTCATATGTAATGAACATTACTGATCCAGAGTTACCTCCTCCACTATACTCCAGAGCTGCACTCACTATTCTGCTGGTGCAGTCACTGTGTACATACATTACTGATCCTGAGTTACATCCTGTATTATACTCCAGAGCTGCACTCACTATTCTGCTGGTGCAGTTACGGTGTACATACATTACTGATCCTGAGTTACATCCTGTATTATACTCCAGAGCTGCACTCACTATCCAGTCCAATACGATGAATGTCCCTGATATCTGGGGAAAATGACAGAACTCCACATCTGCCACATGCACTCCCCAACCAGGATTGATTTAGCACCGGAATGGAACTGGCACCAGAATACAGCTGGAAACCAATTACGAACAGTGCGGGAATAGACAATGATGGAATCAAAGAGGTACCTGAAAACAAAGTGTGACTCCTATATTAGACTCCAGAGCTGCACACACTATTCTGCTGGTGCAGTCACTTTGTACATACATTACATTACTGATACCGAGTTACATCCTGTATTATACCCCAGAGCTGAACTCACTATTCTGCTGGTGCAGTCACTGTGTACATACATTACTGATCCTGAGTTACATCCTGTATTATACCCCAGAGCTGCACTCACTATTCTGCTGGTGCAGTCACTGTGTACATACATTACATTACTGATCCTGAGTTACATCCTGTATTATACTCCAGAGCTGCACTCACTATTCTGCTGGTGCAGTCACTGTGTACATACATTACATTACTGATCCTGAGTTACATCCTGTATTATACTCCAGAGCTGCACTCACTATTCTGCTGGTGCAGTCACTGTGTACATACATTACTGATCCTGAGTTACATCCTGTATTATACTCCGGAGCTGCACTCCATCTTCTGATCACACAGGTATAAGCCTCTCTGTACCCTTCTCTCCATTCTATAGGCTCTGCTTAGGTTTGGGCTTCTTACTCTTCCATATTCTGTCAGTGTGAACCCCTGTTGGCGCAGATCTGTAGTTAGCAGCTGGCGATGCTCCGTGTGGGTGTATTATAAGCAGTGTATACACGAGCCAGCACTACACAGTATTGTTCTGGGGATGTATTTGGCGACTTCCTGTGTAAGAATTAAAAACACATTCGGTCCACTACCACTCGACGCCTTCGGATGATTAGGACGGGCACGCAGCCGCCTCCACATAATGGTCACATATAAAGCGTGTTGATCGCACACCTTTTCATTCACTTGGTGCATTCTGCATTGTTCTAGTGGCAGATAATAGGTGACTGCTATGAGTAGCGTTCGTTTGCATAAGGATTGGCGCCATTTGTGAGGTGTCCAAACTATTCACTTTCTGAAAAGCCGTGAGAGTAATCATCACGTGTGCAAAAAGTAACACAAAGTGAAACATTAAAGGGACGTTTTCACCAGAAAATGGCCTATAGTTTTAAAAGATTTTATGTCGTATTTTGAAAACATTTTGGGCAAACTTTCTGTAATCTTGCGATTTTGACACTGGCAACACTGAGGTCATTTTAGATTCATACTCCCTCTGTCTTTTCAGGAAAAGTTTTCAGCTTCATCATTATCACAGGATTACAAGGAAAGGTAACACCTCTATACACAGCTGATCACACAGGAGCCACCAGTCACAAACTGACCCTCTTCCCTCTCCATTCCCAATGTCATTACATGCTTCAACACAAATGATAAGGTCAAGTTCTGACTAGTGCTCCTGATATAATATTAATTTCCTAAAACAGGAAGTGGAGTCTAAAGGTACCTTCACACGAAACGACTTTGTAACGATATCGCTAGCGATCCGTGACGTTGCAGCGTCCTCGCTAGCGATATCGTTTAGTTTGACAGGCAGCAGCGATCAGGATCCTGCTGTGATATCGCTGGTCGCTGAATAAAGTTCAGAACTTTATTTGGTCATCCGATCGCCGTGTATCGTTGTGTTTGACAGCAAAAGCAACGATACCAGCGATATATTACACTGGTAACCAGGGTAAACATCAGGTTACTAAGCGCAGGGCCGCGCTTAGTAACCCGATGTTTACCCTGGTTACCAGCGTAAAATGTAAAAAAAACAAACAGTACATACTTACATTCGCATCCCCCGCCGTCTGCTTCCCACACTGAATGAGCGCCGCAAAGTGAAAGCACAGCACAGTGGTGACGTCACCGCTGTGCCCTGCTACTGCCGGCGCTCAGTCAGTCAGTCAGTGCAGGAAGCGGACGCCGGGGGACGCGAATGTAAGTATGTACTGTTTGTTTTTTTTACATTTTACGCTGGTAACCAGGGTAAACATCGGGTTACTAAGCGCGGCCCTGCGCTTAGCAACCCGATGTTTACCCTGGTTACCCAGGGACCTCGGCATCGTTGGTCGCTGGAGAGCGGTCTGTGTGACAGCTCCCCAGCGATCAAACAGCGACGCTGCAGCGATCGGCATCGTTGTCGCTATCGCTGCAGCGTCGTTTCGTGTGAAGGTACCCTAAAAAGAACCAGTGGGAAAACTGCAAGACTTATTTTTTGACTCTCAGTGGGGATAGAAAGCGAGTGACCTGCTGTGAGAACCTCAGTGGGGATAGAAAGCGAGTGACCTGCTGCTGTGAATCTCAGTGGGGATAGAAAGCGAGTGACCTGCTGCTGTGAATCTCAGTGGGGATAGAAAGCAAGTGACCTGCTGTGAGAACCTCAGTGGGGATAAAAAGCGAGTGACCTGCTGTGAGAACCTCAGTGGGGATAGAAAGCGAGTGACCTGCTGCTGTGAATCTCAGTGGGGATAGAAAGCGAGTGACCTGCTGCTGTGAATCTCAGTGGGGATAGAAAGCAAGTGACCTGCTGCTGTGAATCTCAGTGGGGATAGAAAGTAAGTGACCTGCTGCTGTGACTCTCAGTGGGGATAGAAAGCGAGTGACCTGCTGCTGTGAATCTCAGTGGGGATAGAAAGCGAGTGACCTGCTGCTGTGAATCTCAGTGGGGATAGAAAGCGAGTGACCTGCTGCTGTGAATCTCAGTGGGGATAGGAAGAGTGATCTGCTGCTGTGAGAACCTCAGTGGGGATAAAAAGCAAGTGACCTGCTGCTGTGACTCAGTGGGGATAGAAAGCGAGTGACCTGCTGCTGTGAATCTCAGTGGGGATAGAAAGCGAGTGACCTGCTGCTGTGAATCTCAGTGGGGATAGAAAGTAAGTGACATGCTGCTGTGAATCTCAGTGGGGATAGAAAGCAAGTAACCTGCTGCTGTGAATCTCAGTGGGGATAGAAAGCGAGTGACCTGCTGCTGTGAATCTCAGTGGGGATAGAAAGCAAGTGACATGCTGTTGTGAGAACCTCAGTGGGGATAAAAAGCGAGTGACCTGCTGCTGTGAATCTCAGTGGGGATAGAAAGCGAGTAACCTGCTGCTGTGACTCAGTGGGGATAGAAAGCAAGTGACCTGCTGCTGTGCATCTCAGTGGGGATAGGAATTGAGTAACCGGCTGCTGTGAGAAACTCAGTGGGGATAGGAAGAGTGATCTGCTGCTGTGAGAATCTCAGTGAGGATAAAAAGCAAGTGACCTGCTGTTGTGAGAACCTCAGTGGGGATAGAAAGCGAGTGACCTGCTGCTGTGAATCTCAGTGGGGATAGAAAGCAAGTGACCTGCTGTTGTGAGAACCTCAGTGGGGATAAAAAGCGAGTGACCTGCTGCTGTGAGAACCTCAATGGGGATAAAAAGCGAGTGACCTGCTGCTGTGAGAACCTCAATGGGGATAAAAAGCGAGTGACCTGCTGCTGTGAATCTCAGTGGGGATAGAAAGCAAGTAACCTGCTGCTGTGAATCTCAGTGGGGATAGGAATTGAGTAACCGGCTGCTGTGAGAAACTCAGTGGGGATAGGAAGAGTGATCTGCTGCTGTGAGAATCTCAGTGAGGATAGGAAGCAAGTGACCTGCTGCTGTGAGAATCTCAGTGGGGATATGAAGCGAGTGACCTGCTGAGACTCTAGAGGGAGTAATGAAGAGTTTCTTAGGGAAGCTGTATTCTGCCTATGAAAAGGAAAAAACTAAGGCAAGCATTACACATACTAGGTGGTCGGCCTTTAACCTTGTGCCCTAGTTCCTAGTCACAGCTAAAGGTACCTTCACACGAAACGACATTATAACGATATCGCTAGCAATCCGTGACGTTGCAGCGTCCTCGCTAGCGATATCGTTTCGTTTGACACGCAGCAGCGATCAGGATCCTGCTGTGATGTCGCTGGTCGCTGAATAAAGTCCAGAACTTTATTTGGTCGTCCGATCGCTGTGTATCGTTGTGTTTGAAAGCAAAAGCAACGATACCAGCGATATTTTACACTGGTAACCAGGGTAAACATCGGGTTACTAAGCGCAGGGCCGCGCTTAGTTACCCGATGTTTACCCTGGTTACTAGCGTAAAATGTAAAAAAAACAAACAGCACATACTCACATTGCGTCCCCTGCAGTCTGCTTCCTCCTCTGACTCAGCGCCGCAAAGTGAAAGTGAAAGCAGCACAGCGGTGACGTCACCGCTCTGCTCTCACTGTACGGCGCTCAGTCAGTCAGGAAGTGGACGCAGGGGGACGTGAATGTAAGTATGTGCTGTTTGTTTTTTTTAGATTTTACGCTGGTAACCAGGGTAAACATCGGGTTACTAAGCGCGGCCCTGCGCTTAGTTACCCGATGTTTACCCTGGTTACCAGGGGACCTCGGCATAGTTGATCGCTGGAGAGCGGTCTGTGTGACAGCTCTCCAGCGACCAAACAGCGACGCTGCAGCGATCGACATCGTTGTCGCTATCGCTGCAGCGTCGCTTCGTGTGAAGGTACCTTAACATTTGCAGCTCCAAACCAGAATATAAGAATTCCCAGATTACAGGATAGCAGATTAGAGGAAGTTTCCTACACACCTTTCCGTACTCTGAGCGACGATTGTTATTTTTCACGTGCGATGAACACTTACTTCCACAACCAGTATAAATAGACCGAGACCCCCTAAAAGCCCTTCCGGCGAAGACGCGCACACCCCTTGTAATTAAAACCCACTAGAACAATACCAATGTCTAGGTTACGGAGAGTGGGCGTCAAGTAAGTAGCAAGAAGTGTAAATCTACGGGCGTGGGCGCATTATGACACATAGTAATTTGCAACCTGTGCTTCTATTCAGACTGCGCAGTTCTCTTATTGGCAATGACAGATTGGGGTTATGCTAGATTTTTATAGCTGCTGACCTGAAATAACATTCCCTGCAAAAAAAAAAAGAAAAAAAAAAAAAAGTTTCAGAGATAAAGGCAACTTTTCTCCAAAGAGGTCGCAACTGCCCGGCATAAAAAATAAAATTTAAGTTAAGGAAGGGACAGCATGTTCTCAGATATTCCCTCACCTGCATCATTTACTGAATTGGTAAGGCACATTCAATGTCCGCTTTGCATCTGTGCTATCCTCCTGTCACAAAAAAAAAAAAAAAAAAAAAAAAAAGATATTCCTGTCTACCACCTGAAATCATTCAGTGCCCATGCAGATGTGCCTTATTTGCATTTTCCCCTTTTTCTACTTTCTAAAATGTGGTAGGAAGAGTTGGGGAAAAAAAAATAACAGATGAACTAGGATCTGACTACACAAGGTTTGGTTGTAGTCTGTAACCATGGAGACACAAAGTAACAATTTGTAAACAAGTCTTAGCTTCCATTTATATTACTATCCAAGTTGCACTCTCTCCACTAACCACTGAAGACAAAAAATAAATAAAAAATAAAGTGTGTACCTCTTTAAGCTGGTCAGCGCTACCCCAAGATGCAGAGCGCTGATGGCCAATTTTCTTCTCGGTGGTCTCTTCTCCCCAACAGCTCGGCGTCTACAGAAAACGACAAGGAAAAAAAAAATAAATAATGCCCAGATACTATCCAACATGGCCAAATTTTCCCTGTGACATGATGGAAGGCCAAAAGTATCAGCAGTCATTGCTCAAATCATTGGGATCCAGGAATAAATAAGGCTCTTAAAGGGGTTGTCCATGTTACAAAATCCATGCACCCAACTGGTCAGGATAGAGGAGGGATTCCCAGTTTATGAGCTTTTTTTCAGGTGGCGGACCTATCCAGTCCTGTATTACACAAACACCCCTGTGATTATTAATGGACACTGCAATGCTTAATTTCACCTGTGGAGGCACTGCAGGGAAACTGAACACTTACTTCCCAGATTCCCCACAAATCACTAGAGGTCACTGCAAGGAGACACTTTGTGATCAGCTTATTATTAAAATTAAGGAGTGGAGAACCTTAACTATGAAAGAAAACTGTGCAGAGATTGTGGTCTAAACTAAACCTTAGGAAAAGGCTCGTACATAAAAATGTCAGCACTAGTGAAAGGAGACGAGCATATATTTAAAGCTCTGCCGGACCCCGCTATGATCAGTGGCTCTGGCTTGAATGCTGTGTCTGCTATAGTCTGTGGTAGTCTAAAGCCCACTTCTTGTCTGTTCAGAGACCAAGTTTCTTTCTGCTCTAATCTTCCACCATGTATAATAATATCATTCGGACCAGGGGTTTTGACATTTTTTGGTCAGGAAGCATTGACACCAGATAAGGGAAAAAATAAAAAATAAAAATAAAAAACCCACCAAATACAGTAGTGGTAATAAAATTAAATATTAACAAAAATAACGCCAACAATTAAAATTAAACAAAAATGTTGCTGGTGCAGTCACTGTGTACATATATTAGGTCCCGAGATCCAGAGATACATTTTTTTACGCTATAGATCTGCACTTTTTGGCAGCGCAGGGTCAGCAGATGAGAGGCTGGAGAGAGGTGAATGGACTGGGTTCGGTTCAACGGATTGTTGTCTGGTTAGTGGGAAGGGAACCATTGGTTCAGGGATTGGAAGCAAACTTTTTGTAAACCTGTTTATTTTCCTTTTTGACACAATGGTGTCTGTTTGTCAACTTGACTACTGATAATAAAAAATTATCTGATTTAAAAAAAAAAAAAATAGATCTGCACTCACTATCCAGTCCAATACGATGAATGTCCCTGATATCTGGGGAAAATGACAGAACTCCACATCTGCCACATGCACTCCCCAACCAGGATTGATCTAGCACCGGAATGGAACTGGCACCAGAATACAGCTGGAAACCAATTACGAACAGTGCAGGAATAGACAATGATGGAATCAAAGAGGTACCTGAAAATATTCCTGATCCCGAGTTACATCCTGTATTATACCCCAGAGCTGCACTCACTATTCTGCTGGTGCAGTCACTGTGTACATACATTACTGATCCTGAGTTACACCCTGTATTATACTCCAGAGCTGCACTCACTATTCTGCTGGTGCAGTCACTGTGTACATACATTACATTACTGATCCTGAGTTACATCCTGTATTATACCCCAGAGCTGCACTCACTATTCTGCTGGTGCAGTCACTGTGTACATACATTACTGATCCTGAGTTACATCCTGTATTATACCTCTGAGCTGCACTCACTATTCTGCTGGTGCAGTCACTGTGTACATACATTACATTACTGATCCTGTGTTACATCCTATATTATCCTCCAGAGCTGCGCTCACTCTTCTGCTGGTGCAGTCACTGTGTACATACATTACATTACTAATCCTGAGTTACCTCCTGTATTATACCCCAGAGCTGCACTCACTATTCTGCTGGTGCAGTCACTGTGTACATACATTACTGATCCTGAGTTACATCCTGTATTATACTCTAGAGCTTCCCTCACTATTCTGCTGGTACAGTCACTGTGTACATACATTACATTACTGATCATGAGTTACATCTTGTATTATACCCCAGAGCTGCACTCATTCTGCTGGAGCAGTCTGTATTGTAAAAGGATCGCTGAAGGAAGGATCGGCCTCCACTTCAGGGCAGACAATTGGTAGATTTCAGACTCCCACATATTAGCTGGAGCCGCTAATACTAACAAAACCTGAGCAAAAACTGCAAAATTAGTCAGGACATCACCCAATGAGTGATACTTTGTTTATGGCGGGTGCAGGACCTGAGGGGCGGAGCATGACAATGATACTTTGTTTATGGCGGGTGCAGGACCTGAGGGGCGGAGCACGACTGATACTTTGGTTGGGACATGCTCACCCCTCAGGGAAAAAAATAAAAAGAAAGAAAGAAATGGCGATCCTCCTCCTTTCCCAGGTCTTTATCTGTAAAGGAAGCCCAGAGATTGATTTGCAGCCGGCAGGTTCAGGAGGAGACATTCTAGCTGCAGCCGTGTGCATTAAACATGTAGCAGGGAAGACGGGGCGCAGTGCAGGAGCTGCAGGAAGGCGGCCGCTATTCAGTTACTAATTGTGAGCCAGTGTGAAATATTAAAGAAGCCTCTCAAGTCACTAAGACATTATCAGAAAGCTTTATGTATGCACCGCCGCCAGCCGCCGCCAGCGATGCTACATCCTGACCGAGGAGACGGCACCGGGGCAGGAGGCACAGAGAACGTGCTGTATGGGGAGGGGGATCCTGCAGAGACTGGAGACGAAGAATCCAACCCAGACCTCCAAGGATCAGCCACAGTATTAGGGTCTCCAGGGGTAGACAACAATTTCTTATTTCCTAAGAGGCAGTTCAGCCCCACAGCTACATCCGCTCCATTCACAGAAGCCGAGGCATATTATGGGAATGGGAGAGGCGTCACTTGCAACCCACCTGCAATTTGTATTTTTTGTCATCTCACCTCATAAGTTAAAATGCATATGGACCCCAAAATGGTATCTATAAAACCTATAGATCACTTTGCAAAAAAACAAGCCATCAAAAGTTGTGGTTCAGCCGAGTCTATGTAGCAAAGGCTCAGAAGCAGCCGGATGGAGGGCATTATACAGCAGCAGTGAGCAGTGTAGCTGTGAATACAGCACAGGGGTGAGTTGCACTTACTAAAAGCAGTCACTCACTCCACATAGATGGCAAAAGGCTGCTGTAATCTGCTCCCTCAGTGGGCAGATGCTCCCCAAGGACAGGGATATGGCTCCCTTCATCTTCAGAGGAGCTGCAGTGGTGGGTTTACACGAGATTAGCCACCACCACCACCCCCCCCCCCCCCCCCTGCTCTGACCAAACCTACAACTGGATGCAGAAAGTCTGGAGATGTTACCTGTGTGGCTTTATCATTCATACATGATGGGTGGTGAACATGAGGGTCCCGAGGCCAGTGGCCGCTCAGGTATGATCCAGTTATGGTGTCCAGAGAAGACGTCCGCCTGATGGTGTTGGATGTTCGGAGGTGATGGGAATTTGACCGGTCAGCTGCAGAAGAAAACATATTCAATTTAGAGGGTTTTTTAGGGGATCTTTTTATCCCTACATTCCCAATCGGAAATACCATGCAAAAAAATGTAAAAATAAAAATCTCCCGTTGCACCCCTTTAAGTCAAATTACAGACATTGCAGAATAAGCGAAACACTCCAGAATTTTGCTTAAAATTGCAACAACAACCTCCCGCCCCCTGACCAAAGCATAGCCAGAAATAAAAGCTGCATATCCCGTCCTGGCCGCAGCCGGCCTCATGACTTGAACCAACCATGGACACCGGCGCTGCAGTCACTGTCTGAGACAGTCAGCCATCGCTGCAGTCTCGGGTCTTCACTTCTGCAAAGGTGCACAAGGACTAGACCAGTATTCTGTTGGTTTGCATTTGCTTTATTTAATTTATTTTAAATAAAATTATTAAAAAATAAATAAAAACCTAAGACAAAATCTGCTTAGTAATATGTTGTGAGGGCAGGGTGACTGTGCGGATACTGATGGACATATCGGCAGCAGGCAGAGCTGGTTCACAGGCGAGATAAGAGAACATCCCCCACAGAAACCGGAGAGCAGAGTCCAATGTGACTATTCTGGGGAGATCGACAGATCGTCTAATGTATATGGGGACCCTCCAACTGATAATGGGGGATGGGAGAATCGGACATGTTGAATATCAACCACCAGGCCTTTAGCTCCAGGGGACATGAGCGTCCGCCAGAGTCATCCAATAGCAGCTTAGGCTACTTTCACACTAGCGTTTTTTGCAATACGTCGCAATGCGTCGTTTTGGCGAAAAAACGCATCCTGCAAAAGTGCTTGCAGGATGCGTTTTTTCCCCATTGTCTAACATTACCGACGCATTGCCGTGCGACGGTTGCGTCGTGTTGTGGCGGACCGTCGGCTGCAAGAAACGCTACATGTTACGTTTTATGTTTTTGCTGCCGACGGACCGCCATTTCCGATCGGGCATGCGCGGCCGGAACTCCACCCCCACCTCCCCGCACCTCACAATGGGGCAGCGGATGAATGGAAAAAACAGCATCCGCTGCACCCATTGTGCGGCGCAAACAACGCTAGCGTCGGTACGTCGGCCCGACGCTAATGTGAAAGAAGCCTTACTCATCTGTACCCATGGAAAACGCATGCACACTACTGAGCAGAATGGGCACGCGTGCGGCCGAGGCGCATCCTTTCCTAGCCTTGTACTGACTGCACACTCTCAGGCTGCGGCATTAGTGATCAGCGTTTCCTTATTAATGGCAGACAGACTGACGGCGACTTGCAGGTAAGTTATACAATTATATAAGAAACCGTCCTGCAAACTTGTACAGCGAGAGAAGACGCAGAACAGGAAGGAAAGTGGGATTAGTCACAAGTTGAAGACTATTTCTTAAATGCACCCACGACATGTGAAAGACGGTGTATGCAAAATGTGAAAGCCGAACACTCGCAGAACGCGCCCCTGACTCCTCCGACGCATTAAAGGGCCGGTAATCCTTATAACGGTGCAGTGGTGTTATAAAGGAGAGAGGCTGCCCAAATCGGTAATATGTCTGGAGATGAGCGGCCGTGTGTCCACTACAGTTAGCCTGACCCTAAATGGAACTGGCTGACAACAGGGAATAATAGACTGCTCAGAACATGATACGCAACGCTGCACTGGCTATACACAAGCGCCATGTTGGACTGCGGGAAAGCTGGATGACAACCATCTGGACCGCTCCAGCCACCAAGTCCTTGCAGACGGCCTGCAGGGATTATCAGCTGGCATCTGCCAAACTGCAAACCTCCTGGCCCAACTCATCCATCTGCTCAGCGGGTCCGGTGTGTAGCTGCAGACGTAGCAGAGGCGAATTTGCCATGAAAACACAAATACAACCAGTTCGACTCAGCTTCATCTGTCCATATAGGCCACCTCTGCCCGCTCAGCCATGACCTTAACGATTTTTCTCAAGGGCGCCATCACTTTTTCATCTCTGGCGTGTGACCTCTCTGGGTATTTCTTTTCACACAGACCTTGGTAGAACGTTCCACCCCAGAGGTGCCCCCTATTATTTTAAGCAGGAGTGCACAGGGCCGTTGAGGCATGCCCTTGTAAAAACTGCAGCACGAGAAGTGGGGGGACGACATCCGAAATAATACAGACCATGCAGGACAAATGCATCTGATCAGAGGAAAGCAGGGGGACATTTCAGAGAAGACTGGGACAATACAGCGCCTGCAAGGGAGAGACCCTGTGTGTGCCATATGGAGACCCCGATACATCGTACGTCTAGTGCCTTGTTAGGGGTCCGAGGCCTCGGTGCTCTCCTGCACAGGATCTACCGCTCAATAGTGTCCATTCCTACAATAAGGGTTTGTTCACACACTGCATTTTTCCTGTGAATTCTTCTCAAACGGAAAAAACACAAAGATTTTACAATAAAGGCAAAATCAATGAGATTTCCAAAACCTCATTCACACAGTGCATCATTATCACACTTATGGCATATTCCCAACATGTATATATAGAAAAAAAATAAACAACAAACGACTGAAGACGCTGCCAGGAACAGAACTGTCTTATGCAATAAAGAGCCTGTTGGTTCCTAACCCCCGGACGAGCCGGCCTCATTATAATCTCTACATTGACAGCGGTTACAACCTCAAACAAACACCAACACTGTCATAGTAACTGCACGCCGGGCAGAGGAAGTGTGCAACCGCCACATAATGCAAGAAACCTGCAGAGCATTGCACAAGCTCATCCTGCAACCTACAGTGACAAATACAAGAGGCACTCTGAAGGCCGGGTGGCACCTTAGCATCTAACTGCTTTATTTTTTAGTTCATCTGCCTTGTTAAAAGGGTTGCTTCCTTTCAATTACATTTCCACCAAATACCAGGAACTGGGAGCCACAACAGAGACTAAATGGTGGGAAAGACAACCAGGCAAAGCTCAGATCCAGCCTATATTACTGAGAGCGAGAGAGACCGAGGCAAAGCTCAGATCCAGCCTACATTACTGGGAGAGAGAGAGAGAGAGAGAGAGAGACCCAGGCAAATCTCAGATCCAGCCTACATTACTGGGAGAGAGACCGAGGCAAAGCTCAGATCCAGCCTATATTACTGGGAGAGAGAGAGAGAGAGAGACCGAGGCAAAGCTCAGATCCAGCCTACATTACTGGGAGAGAGACCCAGGCAAAGCTCAGATCCAGCCTATATTACTGGGAGAGAGAGAGACCCAGGCAAAGCTCAGATCCAGCCTATATTACTGGGAGAGAGAGAGAGACACCCAGGCAAAGGAGAGAGACAGAGACCGAGGCAAAGCTCAGATCCAGCCTATACAGGTCCTTCTCAAAAAATTAGCATATAGTGTAAAGTTTCATTATTTACCATAATGTAATGATTACAATTAAACTTTCATATATTATAGATTCATTATCCACCAACTGAAATTTGTCAGGTCTTTTATTGTTTTAATACTGATGATTTTGGCATACAACTCCTGATAACCCAAAAAACCTGTCTCAATAAATTAGCATATCAAGAAAAGGTTCTCTAAACGACCTATTAAGGCCCCGTCTCACATAGCGAGATCGCTAGCGAGATCGCTGCTGAGTCACAAGTTTTGTGACGCAACAGCGACCTCCATAGCGATCTCGCTATGTGTGACACGTACCAGCGACCAGGCCCCTGCTGCGAGATCGCTGGTCGTGTCGGAATGGCCTGGACCTTTTTTTGGTCGTTGAGGCCCCGCTGACATTGCTGAATCGGTGTGTGTGACACCGATCCAGCGATGTCTTCACTGGTAACCAGGGTAAACATCGGGTTACTAAGCGCAGGGCCGCGCTTAGTAACCCGATGTTTACCCTGGTTACCAGCGTAAATGTAAAAAAAAACAAACAGTACATACTCGCCTTCTGTTGCCCGTCAGGTCCCTTGCCGTCTGCTTCCTGCTCTCACTGACTGCCGGCCGTACAGTGAGAAGTGAGAGCACAGCAGTGACGTCACCGCTGCGCTCTGCTCTCACTGTACGGCGGCACTCAGTCAGAGCAGGAAGCAGACGGCAAGGGACCTGGACACCGAAAGGCGAGTATGTACTGTTTGTTTTTTTTGGTAACCAGGGTAAACATCGGGTTACTAAGCGCGGCCCTGCGCTTAGTAACCCGATGTTTACCCTGGTTACCCGGGTGCTGCAGGGGGACTTCGGCATCGTTGAAGACAGTTTCAACGATGCCGAAGTCGTTCCCCTGATCGTTGGTCGCTGGGGAGAGCGGTCTGTGTGACAGCTCCCCAGTGACCACACAGCGACTTACCAACGATCACGGCCAGGTCATATCACTGGTCGTGATCGTTGGTAAATCGCTTAGTGAGACGGGGCCTTTACCCTAATCTTCTGAATCAACTAATTAACTCTAAACACATGCTAAAGATACCTGAGGCTTTTAAAAACTCCCTGCCTGGTTCATTACTCAAAACCCCCATCATGGGTAAGACTAGCGACCTGACAGATGTCAAGAAGGCCATCATTGACACCCTCAAGCAAGAGGGTAAGACCCAGAAAGAAATTTCTCAACAAATAGGCTGTTCCCAGAGTGCTGTATCAAGGCACCTCAATGGTAAGTCTGTTGGAAGGAAACAATGTGGCAGAAAACGCTGTACGAGAAGAGGTGACCGGACCCTGAGGAAGATTGTGGAGAAGGACCGATTCCAGACCTTGGGGAACCTGAGGAAGCAGTGGACTGAGTCTGGTGTGGAAACATCCAGAGCCACCGTGCACAGGCGTGTGCAGGAAATGGGCTACAGGTGCCGCATTCCCCAGGTAAACAGCGGCAGAAGCGCCTGACCTGGGCTACAGAGAAGCAGCACTGGACTGTTGCTAAGTGGTCCCAAGTACTTTTTTCTGATGAAAGCAAATTTTGCATGTCATTCGGAAATCAAGGTGCCAGAGTCTGGAGGAAGACTGGGGAGAAGGAAATGCCAAAATGCCTGAAGTCCAGTGTCAAGTACCCACAGTCAGTGATGGTGTGGGGTGCCATGTCAGCTGCTGGTGTTGGTCCACTGTGTTTCATCAAGGGCAGGGTCAATGCAGCTAGCTATCAGGAGATTTTGGAGCACTTCATGCTTCCTGGCACCTGCTCACAGTGCCAAAACCACTGGTAAATGGTTTACTGACCATGGTATTACTGTGCTCAATTGGCCTGCCAACTCTCCTGACCTGAACCCCATAGAGAATCTGTGGGATATTGTGAAGAGAAAGTTGAGAGACGCAAGACCCAACACTCTGGATGAGCTTAAGGCCGCTATTGAAGCATCCTGGGCCTCCATAACATCTCAGCAGTGTCACAGGCTGATTGCCTCCATGCCACGCCGCATTGAAGCAGTCATTTCTGCCAAAGGATTCCCGACCAAGTATTGAGTGCATAACTGAACATTATTATTTGATGGTTTTTTTGTTTGGTATTAAAAAACACTTTTATTTGATTGGTCAGGTGAAATATGCTAATTTATTGAGACAGGTTTTTTGGGTTATCAGGAATTGTATGCCAAAATCATCAGTATTAAAACAATAAAAGACCTGACAAATTTCAGTTGGTGGATAATGAATCTATAATATATGAAAGTTTAATTGTAATCATTACATTTTGGTAAATAATGAAATTTTACACTATATGCTAATTTTTTGAGAAGGACCTGTATTACGGGGAGAGGGGGAGAGGGGGAGAGGGGGAGAGGGGAGAGGGGGAGAGGGGGAGAGGGGGAGAGGGGGAGAGGGGGAGAGGGGGAGAGGGGGAGAGGGGGAGAGGGGGAGAGGGGGAGAGGGGAGGGGGGAGGGGGAGAGGGGGAGAGGGGGAGAGGGGGAGAGGGGGAGAGGGGGAGAGGGGAGAGGGGGAGAGGGGGAGAGGGGGAGAGGGGGGAGAGGGGAGAGGGGGAGAGGGGGAGAGGGGGAGAGGGGGAGAGGGGAGAGGGGGAGAGGGGGAGAGGGGGAGAGGGGAGAGGGGAGAGGGGGAGAGGGGGAGAGGGGAGAGGGGGAGAGGGGGAGAGGGGGAGAGGGGAGAGGGGGAGAGGGGAGAGGGGGAGAGGGGGAGAGGGGGAGAGGGGGAGAGGGGAGAGGGGGAGAGGGGGAGAGGGGGAGAGGGGGAGGGGGAGAGGGGGAGAGGGGGAGAGGGGGAGAGGGGGAGAGGGGAGAGGGGGAGAGAGGGGGAGAGGGGGAGAGGGGGAGAGGGGAGAGGGGGAGAGGGGGAGAGGGGGAGAGGGGGAGAGGGGAGAGGGGGAGAGAGGAGAGAGGGAGAGAGGGAGAGAGGGAGAGAGGGAAATGCCTGAAGTCCAGTGTCAAGTACCCACAGTCAGTGATGGTGTGGGGTGCCATGTCAGCTGCTGGTGTTGGTCCACTGTGTTTCATCAAGCAGGGTCAATGCAGCTAGCTATCAGGAGATTTTGGAGCACTTCATGCTTCCTGGCACCTGCTCACAGTGCCAAAACCACTGGTAAATGGTTTACTGACCATGGTAATACTGTGCTCAATTGGCCTGCCAACTCTCCTGACCTGAACCCATAGAGAATCTGTGGGATAATGTGAAGAGAAAGTTGAGAGACGCAAGACCCAACACTCTGGATGAGCTTAAGGCCGCTATTGAAGCATCCTGGGCCTCCATAACATCTCAGCAGTGTCACAGGCTGATTGCCTCCATGCCACGCCGCATTGAAGCAGTCATTTCTGCCAAAGGATTCCCGACCAAGTATTGAGTGCATAACTGAACATTATTATTTGATGGTTTTTTTGTTTGGTATTAAAAAACACTTTTATTTGATTGGTCGGGTGAAATATGCTAATTTATTGAGACAGGTTTTTGGGTTATCAGGAATTGTATGCCAAAATCATCAGTATTAAAACAATAAAAGACCTGACAAATTTCAGTTGGTGGATAATGAATCTATAATATATGAAAGTTTAATTGTAATCATTACATTATGGTAAATAATGAAATTTTACACTATATGCTAATTTTTTGAGAAGGACCTGTATTACTGGGAGAGAGGGAGAGAGGGAGAGAGGGAGAGAGGGAGAGAGGGAGAGAGGGAGAGAGGGAGAGAGGGAGAGAGGGAGAGAGGGAGAGAGGGAGAGAGGGAGAGAGGGAGAGAGGGAGAGAGGGAGAGAGGGAGAGAGGGAGAGAGGGAGAGAGGGAGAGAGGGAGGAGAGGGAGAAGGGGAGAAGGGAGGAGGGAGAGAGGGAGAGAGGGAGAGAGGGAGAGAGGGAGAGAGGGAGAGAGGGAGAGAGGGAGAGAGGGAGAGAGGGAGAGAGGGAGAGAGGGAGAGAGGGAGAGAGGAGGAGGGAGAGAGGAGAGAGGGAGGAGGAGAGAGGGAGAGAGAGAGAGAGAGAGAG